>NC_092729.1:83246541-83265259 GCF_047496885.1 Scyliorhinus torazame
CAATGTAGCGAGTGTGGCGAGATCTTCAATGATTCATCCTCGCTCGAAGATCATAAGCTCATCCATACGGAACCCTCTTTGCAATGTAGCGAGTGTGGCGAGATCTTCAATGATTCATCCTCGCTCGAAGATCATAAGCTCATCCATACGGAACCCTCTTTGCAATGTAGCGAGTGTGGCGAGATCTTCAATGATTCATCCTCGCTCGAAGATCATAAACTCATCCATACTGAACCCTCCTTCCAGTGCCGTGTGTGTGGGGACATCTTCAATGATTCATCCTCGCTCGAAGATCATAAACTCATCCATAGTGAACCCTCCTTCCAGTGTACTGTTTGTGGGGAGATCTTCAATGATTCACCCTCGCTCGAAGTTCACCAGGCGACTCACGCGGAGCGAAGATTGAAGTGCAGCGGATGTGGCCAAAAATTCGAGAGCCCCTTGTCGTTGTCTTCCCATCACTGCCAGAACATTGGGACCAAACCCTTTCGTTGCCTGCTGTGCGGCAAAGGATTCAGTCAGGCCATCTCTCTGAGGAAACACCGCTGTCCTAGCCCCCGGGATCAGCGCAGCTACGTCTGGCCGGGCAACGCTGAGCGGCTGGGTCAGCCGCTGCCCCTTCCCATTCCTCGGGGCGCCCGCCTGTCCACCTTCCCCCGGGACCGCTGCTTCAAGTGCGACGTCTGCCCCAAGAGCTACAACCGCCTGGACAACCTGCGACGGCACCAGCGGGTCCACCTGGGCGACCGGCCGTTCCGCTGCACCGTCTGCGGCGACAGCTTCATCTCCTCGGCCTCCCTCCGGGCGCACAGGGCGGGGCACGGCGCCCGGGGGGGCTACAAGTGCGAGGCCTGCGGCGAGGCCTTGGGGAGCGCCGCCGCGCTGACCGAGCATCGGTGCAGCCAGCCCTTCAAGTGGTCCGTCGACGAGCCGCCCGCCGGGGCCGGGGGCCCCCCCCCGCCGCCCTCCCCGCCCCCGGGGGCCGGCCAGGCGCCCCCCGGGACCCCCCCGCAGCCCGGCCGCCCGTTTGAGTGCGACGCGTGCGGGGAGCGCCTCGTGGACGCCTTCTCCCTCCAGACGCACCAGCTGCTGCACACCTGGGCAGAGCCCTTTCGCTGCGACCTCTGCGACCGCCGCTTCGGGGATTCCTCGGCCCTGACGGAGCACCAGCTCAGCCACGGGGCCGGGGCGGCGCCCCCCGCCCAGTACCGCTGCGGGCAGTGCGACGAGTCCTTCGCCAACCTCTCCGCGCTGGGCGAGCACCAGCTCAGTCACGTCCTGGAGGCCGCTGCTTCGCCCCCCGCCCCCTACAAGTGCGGGCAGTGCGACGAGTCCTTCGCCAGCCCATCCGCGCTGGGCGAGCACCAGCTGCTGCACACCTGGGCGGAGCCCTTCCGCTGCGACCTCTGCGACCGCCGCTTCGGGGATTCCTCGGCCCTGACGGAGCACCAGCTCAGCCACGTGGCGGGGGGCGAGGGGGGGGCGCCCAGCCGCTACGCGTGTGGGCACTGCCAGGCCAGCTTCGACAGCCCGTCCTCGCTCCACGCCCACCGGCTCCTGCACGCCTGGCAGCGGCCGTTCGAACCCCAGCCGGCCGAGCCCCGCCCCCCCCCCCAGCGAGCCCCCGGGGCCCCCCGGCCCCCGCCAGAAGCCCTACCGCTGCTCCGCCTGCCACAAGACCTTCGCTCTCCACTCGGCGCTACGCGCCCATCAGACCATCCACACTGGCAACAAGCCGTACCGCTGCGAGGTGTGCGCCCGGAGTTACAACCGTCTGGACAACCTGAGGCGACACCAGTACTCCCACCTCAAGGCTGCCCACTGAAGCCCGGGAAAGGGGGGGGGGGGCGACGGCGACGATCGCTCAGCGGAGCCCCCGGCCAGACGGCGGGAATGGACGCTGCAACCGCCTCTCCGGGACAGTGACGGACGACAGAGCGACGACAGGGGGGGGAACCGGATCGGGACACACTCCCCGTCCAGACGAGACTCTGCACCCTCGTCTGTGCAATCCAGCGTCCGGTGCAGAGGCTACGGGAGAATTGTGGGAAGGGAGGGGAGATATGTGTCGGATAAAAGATTGGGAACAGCTACAGACAGGAGGGTGGGATGGCGAGGGGGATCCCCGTGCTGTACCTGTCCTGGGAGTGTTTGATGGGGACAGTGTAGAGGGAGCTTTACTCTGTATCTAACCCCGTGCTGTACCTGTCCTGGGAGTGTTTGATGGGGACAGTGCAGAGGGAGCTTTACTCTGTATTTAACCCCGCGCTGTACCTGTCCTGGGAGTGTTTGATGGGGACAGTGTAGAGGGAGCTTTACTCTGTATCTAACCCCGTGCTGTACCTGTCCTGGGAGTGTTTGATGGGGACAGTGTAGAGGGAGCTTTACTCTGTATCTAACCCCGTGCTGTACCTGTCCTGGGAGTGTTTGATGGGGACAGTGTAGAGGGAGCTTTACTCTGTATCTAACCCCGTGCTGTACCTGTCCTGGGAGTGTTTGATGGGGACAGTGTAGAGGGAGCTTTACTCTGTATCTAACCCCGTGCTGTACCTGTCCTGGGAGTGTTTGATGGGGACAGTGTAGAGGGAGCTTTACTCTGTATCTAACCCCGTGCTGTACCTGTCCTGGGGGTGTTTGATGGGGACAGTGTAGAGGGAGCTTTACTCTGTATCTGACCCCGTGCTGTACCTGTCCTGGGAGTGTTTGATGGGGACAGTGTAGAGGGAGCTTTACTCTGTATCTAACCCCGTGCTGTACCTGTCCTGGGAGTGTTTGATGGGAACAGTGTAGAGGGAGCTTTACTCTGTATCTAACCCGGTGCTGTACCTGTCCTGGGAGTGTTTGATGGGGACAGTGTAGAGGGAGCTTTACTCTGTATCTAACCCCATGCTGTACCTGTCCTGGGAGTGTTTGATGGGGACAGTGTAGAGGGAGCTTTACTCTGTATCTAACCCCGTGCTGTACCTGTCCTGGGAGTGTTTGATGGGGACAGTGTAGAGGGAGCTTTACTCTGTATCTAACCCCGTGCTGTACCTGTCCTGGGAGTGTTTGATGGGGACAGTGTAGAGGGAGCTTTACTCTGAATCTAACCCCGTGCTGTACCTGTCCTGGGAAATGAAATGAAATGAAAATCGTTTATTGTCACAAGTAGGCTTCAAATGAAGTTACTGTGAAAAGCCCCTAGTCGCCACATTCCGGCGCCTGTTCGGGGAGGCTGTTACGGGAATCGAACCGTGCTGCTGGCCTGCCTTGGTCTGCTTTCAAAGCCAGCGATTTAGCCCTGTGCTAAACAGCCCCTAAGTGTTTGATGGGGACAGTGTAGAGGGAGCTTTACTCTGTATCTAACCCGGTGCTGTACCTGTCCTGGGAGTGTTTGATGGGGACCGTGTAGAGGGAGCTGACCCTCTGACAGTGCAGCACTCCCTCAGTACTGACCCTCTGACAGTGCGGCACTCCCTCAGTACTGACTCTCTGACAGTGCGGCGCTCCCTCAGTACTGACCCTCTGACAGTGCAGCACTCCCTCAGTACTGACCCTCTGACAGTGCGGCGCTCCCTCAGTACTGACCCTCTGACAGGGCAGCACTCCCTCAGTACTGACCCTCTGACAGTGCGTCACTCCCAGTCCTGACCCTCTGACAGTGCGGCACTCCCTCAGTACTGACCCTCTGACAGTGCGGCACTCCCTCAGTACTGACCCTCTGACAGTGCGACACTCCCTCAGCACTGACCCTCGGACCAGCACGGCGCTCCCTCGGTAGTTGGACCTACTTTGAAAGCCACAAGACTGTCTTGCAGGGAGGTGTAGCTGAAATGTCCCGGGATGGTCAGAGCTTTGTCTGAGCTGTTCTATATTTAATATAAATGGATATATTTACATGTTACATGAGAGATTAGACTAGCTGATGATGTGTGACCGACGTCTGGAATTATTTTCCACATGCCGATGTGGCATTTTTGGTTGTCTTGGGAATGAATTCCCGGGAAAAGTGTCATTAAAAATTTTAAAATAACTTTGTCGTATCTGAGTTCCTTTCTAATGTGTGGCCACGATCGAGGGGGAAGGGGGTGGGGGGGGGGGGGGGGGGAACCAAATCAAATGTCGGTGGGAGGGGGAGCATTGAGGTAACAGTGATCATAACATAGAGAGTTGAGGCTGAACACGGGAAAAGGCGCGACCCAGAGCGAGAACAGTTAAATCGTAATTAAAAATGGCAAGTTAATTTTTAATTTGACACGGCTACGGCGCTTTGGAGCAGAAAGCCTCGTGGGCAGGTTTTCCCGTCGGTGGAAGGCACGGCCAATGGGGGAGCCTTTCATATCGATGGTATATAAAGAGTGAGCAGAGCCCTCGTCAGTCCAATAACTGATCCAGCTGTGTCTGTAGTATTCCAGAGAAAATAGGGGCAGGAGATCGATCAGCCCTTGGGGCCTGCTGCACTGTTCAATACGATAATGGCTGATTGCGCAAATTCAGTACCCCCACTCCCGCTTTCTCTCCCTACCCCTAGATCCCTGTAACCGCAAGGGCCGCGTCCTCTTTAATATATCCAACAAACTGGACCCAAATGTGGTCGAGAGTTCCGCAAGTTCCCAACTCTGACAGAAGTCCTTCCTCATCTCGGTCCCTGATTGGCTGACCCCTTATTCTTGGGCTGTGACCCCCTAGTTCTGGACATCCCCAACATCCGGAACATTCTTTCCGCATCTCGCCTGTCCAGGATTTTATATGTTTCTATCAGATTCTGCCCAGTCGTTCTCCATTTGTCAGTCCTGCCGTCCCGGGGATTAGTCTGGTGAACCTTCACTGGACACCCTCGATCGCAAGAACGTGTCCTTTCCTCAAACCAGTGGCCGGCACGGTAGCGCAGTGGTTAGCACTGTTGCCTCGCAGCGCCAGCGTCTCGGGTTCGATCCCCGGCTTGGGTCACTCTGTCTGCGCGGAGTCTGCACGTTCTCTCTCTCTCTCCCCCCCACCCCCCCCCGTGTCTGCGTGGGTTTCCTCCGGGGGGCTCCGGTTTCCTCCCGCAGCCCAAAGACGTGCGGGTTAGGTGGATCGGACATTCTGAATTGTCCCTCTGTGCAGCCCGAACAGGCGCCGGAGTGTGGCGACTAGGGGCTTTTCACAGTAACGTCAGTGCCGGGTTAATGTGAGCCTACTTGTGACACTAATAAAGATTATTATTAATGTGGCGACTAGGGGCTTTTCACAGTAACGTCAGTGCCGGGTTAATGTGAGCCTAGACATTACAGCGCAGTACAGGCCCTTCGGCCCTCGATGTTGCGCCGACCTGTGAAACCACTCTAAAGCCCATCTACGCTATTCCCTTATCGTCCGTATGTCTATCCAATGACCATTTGAATGCCCTTAGAGTTGGCGAGTCCACTACTGTTGCAGGCAGGGCATTCCACGCCCTTACTACTCTCTGAGTAAAGAACCTACCTCTGACATCTGTCCTATATCTATCTCCCCTCAATTTAAAGCTATGTCCCCTCGTGCTAGACATCACCATCCGAGGAAAAAGGCTCTCACTGTCCACTCTATCCAATCCTCCTTGTATGCCTCAATTAAGTCACCTCTTAACCTTCTTCTCTCGAACGAAAACAGCCTCAAGTCCCTCAGCCTTTCCTCGTAAGATCTTCCCTCCATAGAACATAGAACATAGAAAATACAGCACAGAACAGGCCCTTCGGCCCACGATGTTGTGCCGAACCTTTGTCCTAGATTAATCATAGATTATCATTGAATTTACAGTGCAGAAGGAGGCCATTCGGCCCCCTGAGTCTGCACCAGCTCTTGGAAAGAGCACCCGACCCAAACTCAACACCTCCACCCAACACCAAGGGCAATTTGGACATTAAGGGCAATTTATCATTGGCCAATTCACCTAACCCGCACATCTTTGGACTGTGGGAGGAAACCGGAGCACCCGGAGGAAACCCACGCAGACACGGGGAGGACGTGCAGACTCCGCACAGACAATGACCCAAGCCGGAATCGAACCTGGGACCATGGATCTGTGAAGCAATTGTGCTATCCACAATGCTACCGTGCTGCCCTTAAGAACAAATAAATCTACACTATATCATTTTCCCGTAATCCATGTACCTATCCAATAGCTGCTTGAAGGTCCCTAATGTTTCCGATTCAACTACTTCCACAGGCAGTGCATTCCATGCCCCCACTACTCCCTGGGTAAAGAACCTACCTCTGATATCCCTCCTATATCTTCCACCTTTCACCTTAAATTTATGTCCCCTTGTAATGGTGTGTTCCACCCGGGGAAAAAGTCTCTGACTGTCTACTCTATCTATTCCCCTGATCATCTTATAAACCTCTATCAAGTCGCCCCTCATCCTTCTCCGTTCTAATGAGAAAAGGCCTAGCACCCTCAACCTTTCCTCGTAAGACCTACTCTCCATTCCAGGCAACATCCTGGTAAATCTCCTCTGCACCTTTTCCAGAGCTTCCACATCCTTCCTAAAATGAGGCGACCAGAGTTGCACGCAATACTCCAAATGCGGCCACACCAAGGCCCTGTTCCACTGCAGCAACACATCCCTGCTCCGATACGAATCCTCTCTCTCGCTGTGAAGGCCAGCATTAGCTTTCATCGCTGCCTGCTGCACCTGCACCAACCTTCAGCGACTGTTCCACCGTGACAACCTGCAGCTCACACGACCTCAGACCAGTCCCCCCCGACGGAGGCTGCGATTCTCGACACAGACCCCAGATTTTAGTTTATTTTGTGTCCTGGGCCAGAGCTTAGAAACTCCAAAGTATTATTATGACGTCCGCCTGACCCCTTCATGTCGAATTTGAGCAGGATGGGCGGAAGACTGATTCCACATTCTTCCCAGACACTTTATAATCAAACATAGAAATGAAAATCGCTTATTGTCACAAGTCGGCTTCAAATGAAGTTACCGTGAAAAGCCGCTAGTCGCCACATTCCGGCGCCTATTCGGGGAGGCTGGTACGGGAATTGAACCGTGCTGCTGGCCTGCTTTCAAAGCCAGCAATTTAGCCCTGTGTGCTAAACCAGCCCCTTACAATGCAATGCAATACAATGTGGGCAAACGTGGGGTCATCCAATTTGGCGACGAAAACAGGAAGGCAGATACCCCGTAATCTGTGTATAACACTTAATGAATCCCCCCCTTAACTGTTCCAATTCAAAGACAAAATGGCATGACCCCAAAACCCCTTTGCAAGGGCGTGTTCCAGCACTCTGCATTCTCCCTTCAACGAGGCTGGCTTCCCCCGAGATTCTGACCCCGTCTCACCGCCAGGTTTCAGACCCTTCCGGAAAGCAAACTATGTCTTGGGTAGCTATAATCAATGTTTTTTTTGTTTTCTGGACCAACTCTGAATGACGAGAGAGAGAGAGAGAGAGACTGGCCTAAACATTTATTTCCTCTGTCTGTAGTCCACAGCGGTCAAACTGAAAGCGAAACCGGAGACAGCTCTCAGCTCAGCTCCACCACATCACTGAAGCCGCGGGAAAGGACACAAACCTTTCTGAAAGGGACACTCCCGTGACATTTGTAATCCTGCGGAAAGAACGATTCCCTCCAGGAGTGTGTGCGCAGAGAAATAGAGCTCTGGCATTTCGAAACAAAATTTAATGAACGCAACAGTAAACTCCTTAACGTCGCACCCAAAAAATAGCTTACAATGTATCCCGTGGACAATGCTAAATACAGTAAATGCAACACCCTTAATTGCTATCTCTATACCCAATTAAATAACATGGCAGAAAAAACATACAGCTCTCAATCCATCCCATATCTCGATGACACAGAGTAATATTTACTTTCCAGAATAGACTTTGCTCGTGTTAGAATGCCTGCAGACACTGGCTTAATATCTTCGGAAAGATGTTACAGCTAGCTTGTTTCAGCAGCCCCCTTTGCCCTCAGACAAGTCTGATTTGCTTTAAATACCATTCATCTTTTATTTGTTGTTTACTATCCTCCTGTGGGACTTGTGGTCGAATGGGTAGCCAGCTCAGCAGTTCACTCCAAAAACGCTGTTTCGAAATGTCTGTGAATGTCTTCGCTCCACCCAGCAAGGACATCCAGGCTGAAAACACGGCAACTCCCCAGGCGTTCCTCCCCGAGTTGAACAACAGTACCTTAGGCCGCTGAGAGGTAGTGGGATCGGTGCCCACAATCTCCCCTTTCATTCTCTCAACAACGTCTCCTTTAACCCATCCTATTTTCTACGCATCAAAGGTGCAGCAATGGGGTACCCGCATGGGTCCTAGCTCCGCCTGCCTTTTTATGGGGTACGTGGAACACTCCTTGTTCCAGGCCTACCTGGGTCCCCTCCCACAACTCCTTTACCTTGTACATTGATGACTATTTTGGTGTCGCGACAAGCTCGCGTCCGGATCTGGAAAAGTTCATCAACTTTTGCTTCCAGTTTCCACCCCTCCATCGCTTTCCCCTGGTCCATCTCAGACCCTTCCCTTCCCTTCCCTAATCTTTCTGTCTCCATTTCCGGCAATAGACTATCCACGACAAGCCCACTGACTCCCACAGCTATCTGGACTACAGCTCTTTGCACCCTACACCCTGTGAGGACTCTATTCCTTTCTCCCAACACCTTCGCCCCCAACCCCTTCGCCTCCGACGCATTTGTTCCGCTGATGCCACTTTCCAAAATGCTGCTTCGAAAATGTGTTCCTCCTTCCTCGGCCGTGATTTCCCACCGACAGTTGTTGACCGAGGTACGGTCCATCTCCCGCGCCACTACCCTCGCCCCCTCCCGCAACCCCCTCCCAGAACAAGGATAGAGTCCCCCTCGTTCTCACGTTTCACCCCACCAGCCTCCGTATGCAAAGCATGATCCTCCGCCATTTTCGCCAACTCCAGCGTGAGGCCTCCGCCAAACACACCTTCCCTTCACTCCCCCTGTCAGCATTCCGCAGAGACCGTTCCCTCCGAGACAATCTAGTCCGCTCCTCCGCCATACCCAGCACCTCTCCCATCAGCCAAGGCACCTTCCCGTGCAACCGCAGAAGGTGTAACACCTGCCCCTTTACCTCTTCCATGCTTAACATCCCAGGCCCAAAACACTCATTCCAGGTTAAGCAGCGTTTCACTTGCATCTCTTCCAATTTGGTCTACTGCATTCGCTGCTCCCAATGTGGAGTGGCTATTCACACTCTGTTCCCCTGGTTTCTGTGGCTATTCACACTCTGTTCACTTGGTTTCTGTATCTATTAGCACTCTGTTCCCCTGGTTTCTGTGGCTATTCACACTCTGTTCACTTGGTTTCTGTGACTATTCACACTCTGTTCCCTTGGTTTCTGTATCTATTAGCACTCTGTTCCCCTGGTTTCTGTGGCTATTCACACTCTGTTCACTTGGTTTCTGTGACTATTCACACTCTGTTCCCCTGGTTTCTGTGGCTATTCACACTCTGTTCACTTGGTTTCTGTGGCTATTAGCATCTGTTCACTTGGTTTCTGTGGCTATTCACACTCTGTTCCCCTGGTTTCTGTGGCTAGTCACACTCTGTTCACTTGGTTTCTGTGGCTATTGACACTCTGTTCACTTGGTTTCTCCTCTATACTGGGAGAGACCAAACGCAGACTGGGTGATCGCTCGGTCTGTGCGCATTCAGGACCCTGACCTTCCTGTTGCTTGCCATTTTAACACAAGACCCTGCTCCCATGCCCACATGCCTGTCCTTGGCCTGCTGCAATGTTCCAGTAAAGCTCAACGCAAACTGGAGGAACAACATCTCATCTTCTAGTTCGGCAAACTACATTCCATCTTCCAGTCCGGCAAATCAACCACTTCAGATGATTAGCTCCACCCCACCTCGATACATCTGTTTTCATCCCATTTCATTTTAACTTTTTTTTTTAACCATTTCTTTCCTTTCCTTATAGATATATTCCCCCCCCCTAACTTAACCCTCCTCCCCCATCCACATCTATCACAGTTTACCCTCTAAATGAAAATCGCTGATTGTCGCAAGTAGGCTTCAAATGAAGTTACTGTGAAAAGCCCCTAGTCATCACATTCTGGCGCCTGTTCGGGGAGGCTGGGATGGGAATTGAACCCGTGCTGCTGGCCTGCCTCGGTCTGCTTTCAAAGCCAGCGATTTAGCCCAGTGTGCTAAACCAGCCCCTAGTTTCTCTGTTAGTTTCCTCTGCTGTTTGGCCTTTCACACCTTTTGTTCTCTCTGGGCACTGCCATCAGCACATTGTTCACTTGGTTTCTGTGACTATTCACACTCTGTTCCCTTGGTTTCTGTATCTATTAGCACTCTGTTCCCCTGGTTTCTGTGGCTATTAGCATCTGTTCACTTGGTTTCTGTGACTATTCACACTCTGTTCCCCTAGTTTCTGTGGCTATTCACACTCTGTTCACTTGGTTTCTGTGGCTATTTACACTCTGTTCCCTTGGTTTCTGTATCTATTAGCACTCTGTTCCCCATGTTTCTGTGGCTATTCACACTCTGTTCACTTGGTTTCTGTGGCTATTAGCATCTGTTCACTTGGTTTCTGTGGCTATTCACACTCTGTTCCCCTGGTTTCTGTGGCTAGTCACACTCTGTTCACTTGGTTTCTGTGGCTATTGACACTCTGTTCACTTGGTTTCTCCTCTATACTGGGAGAGACCAAACGCAGACTGGGTGATCGCTCGGTCTGTGCGCATTCAGGACCCTGACCTTCCTGTTGCTTGCCATTTTAACACAAGACCCTGCTCCCATGCCCACATGCCTGTCCTTGGCCTGCTGCAATGTTCCAGTAAAGCTCAACGCAAACTGGAGGAACAACATCTCATCTTCTAGTTCGGCAAACTACATTCCATCTTCCAGTCCGGCAAATCAACCACTTCAGATGATTAGCTCCACCCCACCTCGATACATCTGTTTTCATCCCATTTCATTTTAACTTTTTTTTTTAACCATTTCTTTCCTTTCCTTATAGATATATTCCCCCCCCCTAACTTAACCCTCCTCCCCCATCCACATCTATCACAGTTTACCCTCTAAATGAAAATCGCTGATTGTCGCAAGTAGGCTTCAAATGAAGTTACTGTGAAAAGCCCCTAGTCATCACATTCTGGCGCCTGTTCGGGGAGGCTGGGACGGGAATTGAACCCGTGCTGCTGGCCTGCCTCGGTCTGCTTTCAAAGCCAGCGATTTAGCCCAGTGTGCTAAACCAGCCCCTAGTTTCTCTGTTAGTTTCCTCTGCTGTTTGGCCTTTCACACCTTTTGTTCTCTCTGGGCACTGCCATCAGCACATTGTTCACTTGGTTTCTGTGACTATTCACACTCTGTTCCCTTGGTTTCTGTATCTATTAGCACTCTGTTCCCCTGGTTTCTGTGGCTATTAGCATCTGTTCACTTGGTTTCTGTGACTATTCACACTCTGTTCCCCTAGTTTCTGTGGCTATTCACACTCTGTTCACTTGGTTTCTGTGGCTATTTACACTCTGTTCCCTTGGTTTCTGTATCTATTAGCACTCTGTTCCCCATGTTTCTGTGGCTATTCACACTCTGTTCACTTGGTTTCTGTGGCTATTCACACTGTTCACTTGGTTTCTGTGGCCATCAGCACTCTGTTCACTTGGTTTCTGTATCTATTAGCACTCTGTTCCCCTGGTTTCTGTGGCTATTCACACTCTGTTCACTTGGTTTCTGTATCTATTAGCACTCTGTTCCCCTGGTTTCTGTGGCTATGAGCATCTGTTCACTTGGTTTCTGTGGCTATTCACACTCTGTTCCCTTGGTTTCTGTATCTATTAGCACTCTGTTCCCCTGGTTTCTGTGGCTATTCACATTCTGTTCACTTGGTTTCTGTGACTATTCACTCTGTTCCCTTGGTTTCTGTATCTATTAGCACTCTGTTCCCCTGGTTTCTGTGGCTATTCACACTCTGTTCACTTGGTTTCTGTGGCTATTCACACTCTGTTCACTTGGTTTCTGTGGCTATTCACACTCTGTTCCCTTGGTTTCTGTATCTATTAGCACTCTGTTCCCCTGGTTTCTGTGGCTATTCACACTCTGTTCACTTGGTTTCTGTGGCTATTCACACTGTTCACTTGGTTTCTGTGGCTATTCACACTCTGTTCCCTTGGTTTCTGTGGCTATTCACACTCTGTTCCCTTGGTTTCTGTATCTATTAGCACTCTGTTCCCCTGGTTTCTGTGGCTATTCACACTCTGTTCACTTGGTTTCTGTGGCTGTTCACACTCTGTTCCCTTGGTTTCTGTGGCTATTCACTCTGTTCACTTGGTTTCTGTGACTATTAGCACTCTGTTCCCCTGGTTTCTGTGGCTATTCACTCTGTTCACTTGGTTTCTGTGGCTATTCACACTCTGTTCCCTTGGTTTCTGTGGCTATTCACACTCTGTTCACTTGGTTTCTGTGACTATTCACACTCTGTTCCCTTGGTTTCTGTGGCTATTAACATCTGTTCCCTTGGTTTCTGTGGCTATTAGCACTCTGTTCCCCTGGTTTCTGTGGCTATTCACACTCTGTTCACTTGGTTTCTGTGGCTATTCACACTCTGTTCCCTTGGTTTCTGTGGCTATTCACTCTGTTCACTTGGTTTCTGTGGCTATTCACACTCTGTTCCCTTGGTTTCTGTGGCTATTCACACTCTGTTCCCTTGGTTTCTGTGGCTATTAACATCTGTTCCCTTGGTTTCTGTGGCTATTAGCACTCTGTTCCCCTGGTTTCTGTGGCTATTCACACTCTGTTCACTTGGTTTCTGTGGCTATTCACACTCTGTTCACTTGGTTTCTATGGCCATCAGCACTCTGTTCCCTTGGTTTCTGTATCTATTAGCACTCTGTTCCCCTGGTTTCTGTGGCTATTCACACTCTGTTCACTTGGTTTCTATGGCCATCAGCACTCTGTTCCCTTGGTTTCTGTATCTATTAGCACTCTGTTCCCCTGGTTTCTGTGGCTATTCACACTCTGTTCCCTTGGTTTCTGTGACTATTCACACTCTGTTCACTTGGTTTCTGTGGCTAGTCACACTCTGTTTCCTGTGTTTCTGTGTCTATCAGCACTCTGTTCCCTTTGTTTCTGTGGCTATTCACACTCTGCTCCCTTGGTTTCTGTGGCTATTCACACTCTGTTCACTTGGTTTCTGTGGCTATTAGCACCTGTTCCCTTGGCTTCTGTGTCTATTAGCACTCTGTTCCCCTGGTTTCTGTGGCTATCCACACTCTGTTCCCTTGGTTTCTGAGTGTGAATAGCCACAGAAACCAAGGGAGCAGTGTCTATTAGCATCTGTTCCCTTTGTTTCTGTGGCTATTCACACTCTGTTCCCTTGGTTTCTGTGGCTATTCACACTCAGAAACCAAGGGAACAGAGTGTGAATAGCCACAGAAACCAAGGGAGCAGTGTCTATTAGCACTCTGTTCCCTTGGTTTCTGTGGCTATTAGCATCTGTTCCCTTGGTTTCTGTATCTATTAGCATCTGTTCCCTTGGTTTCTGTGGCTAGTCACACTCTGTTCCCTTGGTTTCTGTGGCCATCAGCACTCTGCTCCCTTGGTTTCTGTGGCTATTAACATCTGTTCCCTTGGTTTCTGTGGCTATTAACATCTGTTCCCTTGGTTTCTGAGTGTGAATAGCCACAGAAACCAAGGGAGCAATGTCTATTAGCCACAGAAACCAAGGGAACAGAGTGCTAATAGACACTGTTCCCTTGGTTTCTGTGGCTATTAGCATCTGTTCCCTTGGTTTCTGTGGCCATCAGCACTCTGCTCCCTTGGTTTCTGTGGCTATTAACATCTGTTCCCTTGGTTTCTGAGTGTGAATAGCCACAGAAACCAAGGGAGCAATGTCTATTAGCCACAGAAACCAAGGGAACAGAGTGCTAATAGACACTGTTCACTTGGTTTCTGTGGCTATTCACACTCTGTTCCCTTAGTTTCTGAGTGTGAATAGCCACAGAAACCAAGGGAGCAGTGTCTATTAGCATCTGTTCCCTTTGTTTCTGTGGCTATTCACACTCTGTTCCCTTGGTTTCTGTGGCTATTGACACTCTGTTCCCTTGGTTTCTGTGTCTATTAGCACTCTGTTCCCCTGGTTTCTGTGGCTATTCACACTCAGAAACCAAGGGAACAGAGTGTGAATAGCCACAGAAACCAAGGGAGCAGTGTCTATTAGCACTCTGTTCCCTTGGTTTCTGTGGCTATTAGCATCTGTTCCCTTGGTTTCTGTGGCTATTAGCATCTGTTCCCTTGGTTTCTGTGGCCATCAGCACTCTGCTCCCTTGGTTTCTGTGGCTATTAACATCTGTTCCCTTGGTTTCTGAGTGTGAATAGCCACAGAAACCAAGGGAGCAATGTCTATTAGCCACAGAAACCAAGGGAACAGAGTGCTAATAGACACTGTTCACTTCGTTTCTGTGGTTATTCACACTCTGTTCCCTTGGTTTCTGTGTCAATTAGCACTCTGTTCCCTTAGTTTCTGTGTCTATTTGCACTCCTTCCCTTGGTTTCTGTGGCTATGACATATTTCATTGTCACTCCACAGTATGAATATTTCCCACTTTCTCTGTCTTTCAGCGTTGACAAAGGGTCACCTGGACTCGACCACGTTCGCCCTTTTCTCCCCCTACAGATGCTGCCAGACCTGCTGAGATTTTCCGGCATCCGCAAGAATGTGCTTTTATCCAGTCCCTTAGCCCGGGATTTTGCTCTGGTCAACTCCACCTCTGGCTCCTGAAACTTTTCTGGTTTCTCAAGACAAGATCCTTTTTCAAGAAAAAAAACGTGGCCGCAGCAGTCAAACACTTTAACCCTGAAATTGCCAAGGGTTTATATTGGTTGAACTCGCAGCGTTGGTAACTCTGGACAGCAGGTTCTCACGTTGAATGTTAGATTCTACCAGACTTACCGACATTTCCAAAAGGTGTCAACTGATTCAAAGTAACTTTCCTGCAGTTGTTCACGGGATCCCTGCAGCGCACAAGGAGGCCATTCGGCCCATCGAGGCTGCACCCCGACCACCCGACCTCGGCCCGCTTCCCCCTCGGCCGAACCCCTCCTGACCGGCACGTGTTCGGAATGGGGGACGGGTTTGCGACGGGAGATGGGCGTCAATGAAGAGCTGATTTAGCACAGGGCTAAAGGGCTGGCTTTTGAAGCAGGCCAGCAGCACGGTTCGATTCCCGTCCCAGCCTCCCCCCCCGAACAGGCGCCGGAATGTGGCGACTAGGGGCTTTTCACAGTAACTTCATTTGAAGCCTACTTGTGACAATGAGCGATTTTCATTTAGAGGGTAAACTGATTTTCATTTCATTTCAGGAGAAGGTTAAGGGGGAGATTGAATCGAGACGTTTCCAAATGGGGGAAGGGTTTGCGATGGGAGATGGGAGTTAATGAGGAGAAGGTTAAGGGGGAGATTGAATCGAGACGTTGCAAATGGGTGAAGGGTTTGCGATGGGAGTCGATGAGGAGAAGGTTAAGGGGAGATTGAATTCAGACGTTCCAAATGGGGGAAGGGTTTGCGATGGGAGATGGGAGTCAATGAGGAGAAGGTTAAGGGGGGATTGAATCGAGACGTTCTGAATGGGGGAAGGGTTTGTGATGGGGGACGGGAGTCAATGAGGAGAAGGTTAAGGGGGAGATTGAATCGAGACGTTGCAAATGGGTGAAGGGTTTGCGATTGGAGATGGGAGTCAATGAGGAGAAGGTTAAGGGGGAGATTGAATCGAGGCGTTCCCAAAGGGGAAAGGGTTTGCGATGGGAGACGGGAGTCAATGAGGAGGAGGTTAAGGGGGAGATTGAATCGAGATGTTCCAAATGGGGGAAGGGTTTGCGATGGGAGTCAATGAGGAGAAGGTTAAGGGGGAGATTGAATCGAGACGTTCCCAATGGGGGAAGGGTTTGCGATGGGAGATGGGAGTCAATGAGAAGGTTCAGGGGGAGATTGAATCGAGATGTTCCAAATGGGGGAAGGGTTTGTGATGGGAGACGGGAGTCAATGAGGAGGAGGTTAAGGGGGAGATTGAATGTCAGCTGGTGTGCATGCAGCGGTGAGCATCGGGAAGGACGAGGGGGGGGGTCAGGGCCCTGGCACAGTTCGGTCAGGCGAAGGACCGCTCGCCTGGGATGATCCATTCAGCTTTCCTCTCCTCGATCGCGTTGGTGAAGATCTCGGCGCAGCCCCCCCCCCCCACACAGTCGAAGAGCTTGTCTGTCGCGGGGGTTTGGCGATGGACGGTGAGGTGGGACTGGTTCACGGATTGGCTACGTCCGGAGGAGAGGAACAGCAGCTCACCGGAGCGGAGCTCAGTCAGCGAAGGGCACGAGCATCTGACATGGCAGACACGGTGGACCCGCTGTGTGTCCTTCCCCCAATGCCAACACAACGCACCCGCTGACAGAGATCATTGCGGTGTACTGCACACTACTGACTCCCCCATCCTGTCACTCATTCAGCACAGACCACGCAAAATATTACCAACACTGTCCCCATCAAACACTCCCAGGACAGGTACAGCACGGGGTTAGATACAGAGTAAAGCTCCCTCTACACTGTCCCCATCAAACACTCCCAGGACAGGTACAGCACGGGGTTAGATACAGAGTAAAGCTCCCTCTACACTGTCCCCATCAAACACTCCCAGGACAGGTACTGCACGGGGTTAGATACAGAGTAAAGCTCCCTCTACACTGTCCCCATCAAACACTCCCAGGACAGGGACAGCACGGGGTTAGATACAGAGTAAAGCTCCCTCTACACTGTCCCCATCAAACACTCCCAGGACAGGTACAGCACGGGGTTAGATACAGAGTAAAGCTCCCTCTACACTGTCCCCATCAAACACTCCCAGGACAGGTACAACACAGGGTTAGATACAGAGTAAAGCTCCCTCTACACTGTCCCCATCAAACACTCCCAGGACAGGTACAGCATGGGGTTAGATACAGAGTAAAGCTCCCTCTACACTGTCCCCATCAAACACTCCCAGGACAGGTACAGCACGGGGTTAGATACAGAGTAAAGCTCCCTCTACACTGCCCCCATCAAACACTCCCAGGACAGGTACAGCACGGGGTTAGATACAGAGTAAAGCTCCCTCTACACTCTCCCCATCAAACACTCCCAGGATAGGTACAGCACGGGGTTAGATACAGAGTAAAGCTCCCTCGACACTGTCCCCATCAAACATTCCCAGGACAGGTACAGCATGGGGTAACTACAGAGTAAAGCTCCCTCTGCACTGTCCCCATCAAACACTCCCAGGACAGGTACAGCACGGGGTTAGATACAGAGTAAAGCTCCCTCTACACTGTCCCCATCAAACACTCCCAGGACAGGTACAGCACGGGGTTAGATAATGTAGCCATGTAAACTGGCTGGCTCCCGATTAGAATGGCCAAACCCCGATTTAAAATGGCGAACGGAAGAGGCTGATGGGAAAATCAGCCAACCGGACTCAAACAGACAGCTGCAGGTAAAACAGTGGATTCGCCTCTGGGGAAGTCGGCCCAGATCGATACCTGCAGCCATCAACATAACACCCCAGCCACCTGCATAGTAAGTAGGCATCCCGGGAACAATATGCTACAAATTAGTACCACAAAGCCGACCCAGACTTTTCGGCGCCAGCAGGAGCTGACACAAAGAGAGGTAAACGGCCACCCCTCGATCACGGAATCGCTCCAGCATTGGAGAATATCGAACCAAGTGATTGGGACCAAGTCCAATCACTTGGAACCAGGTACGGGGTCCGCCCCGACAGGCGGGAAGCCCCTGGGGACTATAAGAATAGGGGCCAAGTTCAAATCGACCCTCCTTCTCCTCCCGGCTGCACCCTTCTTCACTCCCTCCAACAACAGCCGAAAGGAACGCAAGTCTTACTCCAACGATCGCGGCCAGATAGACACTCCTATCGACCTGTACCTGCTTTGAATCCCGAGGATCAGAACCCATACGAAAGGCCATTCGTTTCCCTGACCTGGTGGGCCATTTCCAAAGTTAAGTATTGGCCTGTTAGTTGTAGGAAGTAGCCTAGAAGTAGAATTAATGTATAAGTATTAATTGCTGTATATAATAAATGAGGTTGATTTAACTCTTACTAATCGGTGTGTTGGATTATTAATCATTACTCGGACTTGAACCTCGTGGCGGTATCAGAGATACCTGGCGACTCGAGCAAAGGTGACAGAATAAGAGCAATTAAACTAAGGCTAAAACGAGCAACAATACAGAGTAAAGCTCCCTCTACACTGTCCCCATCAAACACTCCCAGGACAGGTACAGCACGGGGTTAGATACAGAGTAAAGCTCCCTCTACACTGTCCCCATCAAACACTCCCAGGACAGGTACAGCACGGGGTTAGATACAGAGTAAAGCTCCCTCTACACTGTCCCCATCAAACACTCCCAGGACAGGTACAGCACGGGGTTATATACAGAGTAAAGCTCCCTCTACACTGTCCCCATCAAACACTCCCAGGACAGGTACAGCACGGGGTTAGATACAGAGTAAAGCTCCCTCTACACTGTCCTCAACAAACACTCCCAGGACAGGTACAGCACGGGGTTAGATACAGAGTAAAGCTCCCTCTACACTGTCCCCATCAAACACTCCCAGGACAGGTACAGCACGGGGTTAGATACAGAGTAA
Source organism: Scyliorhinus torazame (assembly GCF_047496885.1). Taxonomy (NCBI): domain Eukaryota; kingdom Metazoa; phylum Chordata; class Chondrichthyes; order Carcharhiniformes; family Scyliorhinidae; genus Scyliorhinus; species Scyliorhinus torazame. The sequence goes on from NC_092729.1 coordinate 83,265,165, forward strand.
AGCTCCCTCTACACTGTCCCCATGAAACACCCCCAGGACAGGGACAGCACGGGGTTAGATACAGAGTAAAGCTCCCTCTACACTGTCCCCATCAA